>NC_084560.2:12020420-12052920 GCF_033978685.3 Nerophis lumbriciformis | reverse complement strand
TGTAGCCGCTTTGTTTTAATCACTCTGTTCAAAGAGATTTCAAAGAAAACCGTTTAAATAAAGCCTGTGTCAATTGTCCCCCTTCTGCATCTGAGTCCTCATTCTCGCCAAGTCTTAACACATATATTTAAATGTGTGTGTGCATATTATATTAATATGATGGATATATAATTATATATTATATATACATATAATAATATATAATTAATATAATTGGATATTAAGAGTATGTGAAATTTTGACTCATACCTTGTTTACTTCCGTGACGAGCTTCTTAAAGTTTTGTAATCAATCTAAAATGCGCCAAACATGGATAAGTGTGGAAGGAGTGTTTTTTTTTTTTTTTTTGTAAAATGTTTCGCATCATGCACTCTAATGGATTTATATGGGTGTAATTTTGAATTTTTTTTATTGTGTTTGGACATTTTTCATAAAATCCACAATGTTCAGTGTTCAATGTTATGTGTGACCATCTTTGTTGACATTTATTAGTTTTTTTGGCACCAAGTGTAGGCAAGGTTCTTCGGACTGTGTCATATAAGTAAATGCTGTGCTATATTTTCAATGTTCACAAGATGGCAGAAAATGTGTAGCATTCGGAAACCACCTGGTATTTAAGATGAATTTAAAAGCACTCCACAGTGCGATGTTTTCTTAAACTCATGATGTCTCATGGGCTAAATTGATATTGCTGGCGAGCCGCACTTGGCCCACCAGCCGTAGTTTTGACACATCTGCCTTAAATTGAAAGTAAACCGTTCATAGCGCTTTTGCTGAAAAGGATTCTTCATTCATCAATCCAAACATTTGTAAGTTTCACAATTTGACTAAAACAATTCATATTTACTAAACAGTCCCATGTGTGATGTCTATAGGAGTGATTTGTACGTGCTATCTTAATTTAATGAAGCTAGCGTCGTTAGCTTTAGCTAATATGTTGACACATTTACAAGTGTCTGTGTTAGTATTATTAACTAACAATGGCATTGTTCTTGTATTGTTTCATTTTCAGTAAATTCACCAAAACGTCACTTCTGCAGCTACGATGCTACGATGCCTTCTGTTGTTTTATCAGCCTTTTTACTGCCGTGTTACAGACACCGTTTGTAAACAATTAAGGTATGCATATAAACATTTACAACTCATTTCGCCGCTTATGTGGCCAATATGTGGGAAAAAAAGTTTTTCTTCTATAATTTAGTTGGTGGGGCTTATATCCCGGTATAGTACGTAAAACACGGTAGTATGGATCTTGAGCAGTGTTGGGTTAATTACTGAAAACCAGTAACTAGTAACAGTTACTAGTTACTTTATTTCAAAAGTAACTCAGTTACTAACTCAGTTATTTACACCAAAAAGTAATGCGTTACTGTGAAAAGTAACTATTTAGTTACTTCTTTTTTTTTAAGGCTCTCATTAATGCCCTTTTAGCCTTCATTTCAGTATTGTTATTGCACTGGAGAATAATACAATCTGTTGATCAACTTGACATGCATTTGCATCACTGAACTCTGCTAAGCAATGTGGTCTACAAACCCTGTTTCCATATGAGTTGGGAAATTGAGTTAGATGTAAATATAAACGGAATACAATGATTTGCAAATCCTTTTCAACCCATATTCAATTGAATGCACTACAAAGACAAGATATTTGATGTTCAAACTCATAAACTTTTTTTTTTTTTTTAAATAATAATTAACTTAGAATGTCATGGCTGCAACACGTGCCAAAGTAGTTGGGAAAGGGCACGTTCACCACTGTGTTACATGGCCTTTTCTTTTAACAACACTCAATAAACGATTGGGAACTGAGGAAACTAATTGTTGAAGCTTTGAAAGTGGAATTCTTTCCCATTTTTGTTTTATGTAGAGCTTCAGTCGTTCAACAGTCCGGGGTTGTCATGTCTGTGTGATCATGTTTTGTTTAAGTTATGTTCTGCTTTGTTTTGGACTCTTTTTAGTTCCTGCTTTTCACTCCCTTGTCTTGTTTCCATGGTTACCCATTAGTTTCACCTGTTCCACGTTTGAACTCATTGTGCACTCTTGTTTGTCACCATAGCAACCCGTTAGTTTTCACCTGCCCTCACGACTCACGCACCTGTCTTTAATCATGTCACTATTATTTAAACCTATTGTTGCCAGGAAGTCTCCCTGGCGACATCATACCCCTGACACTCTGCTTCACACTTTATGATCACTCTTCTTCATGCCATGTTCACAGTTCCATGCCAAGTAAGTTTTTGTTTCTTGTTCAGAGTCTTTTGCCTTTGTGCAAGTCTTTTGTTTTCATTAGCCAAGTTTTTTACCTCCGCCCTTGTGTGCGCCTTTCGTTTGTTCTTTTTTGATAGTGTTTAATAAATCATGTACTCACATTCCCGTCTTGCCCGAGCCAACTTTCCGTTGCCTTTCGGAAAAACAAAACCCAAGGACCAAGTCTTGACATTATGTCGACAGCATAAAAGTTTTTCCGCACAAAAGTTGGACAGTTTGGAGGAGGCTTCTTGGGCGGTCCTGCGCGCGATGGAAGAGGAAACTCTGCGCTACTCCTCCGTGAAGCTCAGAGACTCCATTTGGTCCCAGGACTGCGGCGACGCAGCGCAGTCCCGGAAGCGCCGCTCCCGACGAAGGACGTCAGGAAAGGCTTCCGCAAGCAGAGAGGAGGCGTCGTCCCCGCTAGCTCCTCCCCCTCCGGGCGGAAATGGAAGACAGCCAGCCTGGCAGCTCAAGGAGGACGCCACAGACCTGGAGATTTTTTTTCCAAATTCTTTATCCTGTCAAGCCAAGCCACCCAAATTTCATGACCCGCCCCCCAGGACTCAAGCCACGCCCAAGTCACAATTTTTTTTTTCACCCACTCAATCCCAGGTACAAAAAAGACATTTTGGACAATTTAAAGGGGAAGATTCTGCCCTCCTCCTGACCACCCTCCACCCAGAAAACAGTTCCAGACCGCGGGGAGCGCGTCTGGTATCCGCTCCTTGAGGGGGGGGGCTAGGGCTGGGAACTTTTCAGGTGGGGTGGCTCAGCATCACCATGCCAAGCCACAACCGCCAGCCCGGCCGCCGCCACCGGTCTTTCGGCCTGCTAAGCCGCATCCTCCAGTTCGGCCACCACCACCGGTCTTTCGGCCTGCCAAGCCGCAACGCCCAGCTAGGCCACCTCCACCTGCTCCAAAGCTAGCCCCAGTAGCAGCACCACGGCTAGCTGCTCCAAGGCTAGCACCTGTCGCCGCACCACGGCTAGCACCTGTCGCCGCACCACGGCTAGCACCTGTCGTCGCACCACGGCTAGCACCTGTCGTCGCACCACAGCTAGCACCTGTCGCCGCACCACGGCTAGCACCTGTCGCCGCACCAAGGCTAGTACCTGTCGCCGCACCAAGGCTAGCACCAGCTCCACCGCGCCAAGACCCACCACACCAAGCTCCAGTACCTGCACCACGACGCCAAGTGCCGCCAGTCGCAGCTCCACGACACCAAGACCCATGCCAAGACTAAGACCAAGACCAAGACCCATGCCAAGACCAAGACCAAGACCCATGCTAAGACCAAGACCCTCCATGCCAAGACCCAAGTCAAGACCAAGACCAAGACCCAAGTCAAGACCAAGACCAAGCACTGCCATGCCAAGACCAAGCACTGCCATGCCAAGACCAAGCACCGCCATGCCAAGACCAAGCACCGCCAAGCCAAGACCAAGCACCGCCATGCCAAGACCAAGCACCGCCATGCCAAGACCCACCATGCCAGGACCCGCCACGCCAAGCTTCGCCGCTCGACGCGCCACGCCAAGCTTCGCCGCTCGACGCGCCACGCCAAGCTTCGCTGCTCGACGCGCCACGCCGAGCTTCGCTGCCTGCTGCGTCTGCTGCACCCGCACCTGCGTCATCTGCTGCTTCCACGCCTGCCACGACGACGACGCGCCTGCCTTCTCGTCGGCCACGGATATGGTCGCTACCTGGTCGTCCACCACGCCAAATGCGCCCACCTCCTCGTCAGCCACGGATGTGGCCCTTCCCGGGTCGCCCACCTCGCCTGCTGCAGCGGCGTTCCACTCGCCGCCGCCACATGACTATGCCTCGGTGGATTCGGGGCCACTTGGTCTGGCGACCCACCGCCATGTCCCCCTCCCGCCCTCTCATGGCTCTTGTTCATTTTCTTTGTTTTGGGACATCTGGGATCTGTCCGTAAGGGGTGACTCTGTCATGTCTGTGTGATCATGTTTTGTATAAGTTATGTTCTGCTTGGTTTTGGACTCTTTTTAGTTCCTGCTTTTCACTCCCTTGTCTTGTTTCCATGGTTACCCATTAGTTTCACCTGTGCAACGTTTGGACTCATTGTGCACTCGTTTGTCACCATAGCAACCCATTAGTTTTCACCTGCCCTCACGACTCACGCACCTGTCTTTAATCATGTCACTATTATTTAAACTTATTGTTGCCAGGTAGTCTCCCTGGCAACATCATACCCCTGACACTCTGCTTCACACTTTATGATCACTCTTCTTCATGCCATGTTCACAGTTCCATGCCAAGTAAGTTTTTGTTTCTTGTTCATAGTCTTTTGCCTTTGTGCAAGTCTTTTGTTTTCATTAGCCAAGTTTTTTTTTACCTCCGCCTTTCGTTTGTTCTTTTTTGATAGTGTTTTATAAATCATGTACTCACATTCCCGTCTCGCCCGAGCCTTTCCGTTGCCTTCCGGAAAAACAAAACCCAAGGACCAAGTCTTGACAGGGGTCTCCGTTGTGGTATTTTACGCTTCATAATGCGCCACACATTTTCGATGGGAGACAGGTCTGGACTGCAGGAAAGCCAGGAAAGTACCCGCACTCTTTTTTTACAAAGCCACGTTGTTGTAACACATGCTGAATGTGGCTTGGCATTGTCTTGCTGAAATAAGCAGGGGCGTCCATGAATAAGACGGCGCTTAGATGGCAGCATATGTTGTTCCAAAACCTGTATGTACCTTTCAGCATTAATGGTGCCTTCACAGATGTGTAAGTTACCCATGCCTTGGGCACTAATACACCCCCATATCATCACAAATGCTGGCTTTTAAACTTTGCGTCAATAACAGTCTGGATGGTTCGCTTCCCCTTTGGTCCGGATGACACGATGTCGAATATTTCCAAAAACAATTTGAAATGTGGACTCGTCAGACCACAGAACACTTTTCCACTTTGCATGAGTTCATCTTAGATGATCTCGAGCCCAGAGAAGCCGGCGGCGTTTCTGGATGTTGTTGATAAATGGCTTTCGCTTTGCATAGTAGAGCTTTAACTTGCACTTACAGATGTAGCGACAAACTGTATTTAGTGACAGTGGTTTTCTGAAGTGTTCCTGAGCCGATGTGATGATATCTTTTAGAGATTGATGTCGGTTTTTGATACAGTGCCGTATAAGGGATCGAAGGTCACGGTCATTCAATGTTGGTTTCCGGCAATGCCGCTTACGTGGAGTGATTTCTCCAGATTCTCTGAACCTTTTGATGATATTATGGACCGTAGATGTTGAAATCCCTAAATTTCTTGCAATTGCACTTTGAGAAACGTTGTTCTTAAACTGTTTGACTATTTGCTCACGCAGTTGTGGACAAAGGGGTGTACCTCGCCCCATCCTTTCTTGTGAAAGACTGAGCATTTTTTGGGAAGCTGTTTTTATACCCAATCATGGCACCCACCTGTTCCCAATTAGCCTGCACACCTGTGGGATGTTCTAAATAAGTGTTTGATGAGCATTTCTCAACTTTATCAGTATTTATTGACACCTTTCCCAACTTCTTTGTCACGTGTTGCTGGCATCAAATTCTAAAGTTAATGATTATTTGCAAAAAAAAAAATGTTTATCAGTTTGAACATCAAATATGTTGTCTTTGTAGCATATTCAACTGAATATGGGTTGAAAATGATTTGCAAATCATTATATTCCGTTTATATTTACATCTAACACAATTTCCCAACTCATAAGGAAACGGGGTTTGTACATACAACACACAAAGACAAAGATGTTTCAAAGGGCCAATTTATTTTGGGCCAGAACAAATTGACAAAACTATTTTAAATAGCTGCAACATAACATACATAAGTATCAAACCGCATAATAACATGTCACAACATAGCTGTAAACCTGGCTTCACCCAAGGAAGGCACACATGACATGATTATATGTCATGTCACTACAAAGCCTAACCAGGTGTTTTTTTCTCTCAAGGAATTGTGAAATAAAATCATGTCTTCAGGAGATCAAGTCTGTGTCTCTCTTTACTAGCTTCGTCGAAGCATGTCGCTTTTGTAGCTGTTTCAGCAGATTTGGACTGCTGTTTTGGGCAGTAGATAGGATCTTTGATCCAAGACAACTTACATTTAACTAAAATGTTAATTTCTTTGTGCTTTGTGCTTGTTAGTAAACATAGACACACAGTAACAAAGTAACACGTGACGGTAACGCGTTACTGTAACGCCATTTTTTTCGATGGTAACTAGTAGTCTAACGCGTTATTTTTTATATTCAGTAACTTAGTTACCGTTACTACGTGATGCGTTACTACGTGATTCCTTACTACCTTATTTTACGTTATTTTACGTTATTTTTTATATAGTATCGGCTAGAAACTGAGAAGATCTGAGTGTGTTTTATTGGAGAGCGGTGTCGTCCTTCTGATTCTTCCTGTGTCACAAGGAAGAGAAGAGGTGTGCTGTGTGTGTGTGTGTGTGTGTTTCAGCAATTCAAATCTGCTGAAACAGCTACAAAAGCAACATGCTTTGACGAAGCTAGTAAAGAGAGACACAGACTCCGATGCCACTTCACCTGCACCTCCACCTAAGGATTTTAACGGAAGGACTGCTAGCCAGGACAACATTGATAGAGCCATTGCAGCGTATGTGCTAGAGGACATGCAGGCTATTTCTACAGTGGAGTCACTCGCTTTCAGGCAGCTAATTAGCATGATAGCAGGCGTCGAACGGCAAATGGCACGAAAGCATTTTCCAAGTTCCTGGACACAGTGGACAGTGAGTACATAAATATGGAAAGCAAGCTAAAGAAGACACTCCAAACTCTGCCTCTGCTCATCATTCAGCACTGAAGATACACACACTCTGTCAATTCTCTTATACATTGTTGCTTTTTCATTTAAACTTCTAGAGACAACAACGACATGGACTACAGGGAAGAGGTGAAACATCTGGTTGACTGGTGCAGAACCAACAACCTGGTCCTGAATGTCAACAAGACCAAGGAGATCATCGTTGACTTCAGGAAGCACCAGTCCAGCCACGCTCCCCTCTACATCAACGGCACAGAGGTGGAGATAGTAAGCAGCACCAAGTTCTTGGGGGTGCAGATAACTGACAAAATAACCTGGTCCCTACACACCTCTTGTAAAAAGAGCTCAGCAGCGCATGCACTTTTTGCGTCGGATGAAAAGAGCACAGCTCCCTCCCCCCGTTCTCACCACATTCTACAGAGGCACTATAGAGAGCCTGCTGACGAACAGCATCTCTGTCTGGACTGGAGCCTGCAATGCCTCAGACTGGAAGTCTCTCCAGAGAGTGGTGAGGACGGCGGAAAAGATCATCAGGACTCCTCTTCCTCCTATCCAGGAGATCGCAAAAAGCCGCTGCCTGACCATGGCTCAGAAAATCTGCAAAGACTCCTCCCACCCCCACCAAGGACTGTTTTCACTGCTGGACTCTAGAAAGAGGTTCCACAGCCTCCGAAGCAGAACCTCCAGGTTCTGTAACAACTTCTTCCCTCAAGCCATAAGACTCTTGAACGCATCATAATTATCCCCTCTATTCCCCCCAAAATGGATTAACTCGCTGGAATAAAAAAGACAATATAACATACATACATAAACGTGGATGCATGTGAAAAAGTGCAATATATTTATCTGTACAGTAACCTATTTATTTATTTATATATGCACCTTATTGCTTTTTTATCCTGCACTACTGTTGTGTTTTTATTTCCCTGCCTTCTCTTGTGTTGTGATGTGTTTCCTCAGCTCATTAGTCTCCAGCGAGGGGCGGACACTAAGGCACACCTGCAACCTATTTTTACCGAGGACTATTTAAGCTCGCCTCCCACAGCTGGCTCTTGTCGGTTAATTTATCCTGCACCTTCCACGTGCACGTGCCTGCTTTGCCTCGTCCGTCCTGGTACGTTGTTTTTCCTTATTCCTGTAATTCCTAACGTTGTTGTGTTTGTTTCCTAGCCTCCTTGAGGCAACAAGGACTTTACCCTGTGTTTCGTGTGGCTTCTCCCCCTGCCGACCACTGAAGAACCTGTTTCATTTAAGTATACATGGTGTGCACTTCTGCCCCATCGCTTTTTGTTACACTTTTTGGACTCATTAAATGTATTCCCTTTTGTTATTCAAACTTGCCTCCCGTCTCTGCATCCCGGGGTCACCCCCTTGACCAGTTCCTAACAACTACCGTGAGCTGATGTAACGAAATGTCGTTCTTATCTGTACTGTAAAGTTCAAATTTGAATGACAATAAAAAAGAAGTCTAAGTCTAAGTCTAGAGTGTTTGATTATAACATCACTCTAAATGTATAGACCAGTCGTAGGGAACCTATGGCTCTCGAGCCAGATGTGGCTCTTTTGATGACTGCATCGGTCTCTCACATAAATCTGAGCTGACATTGCTTAACACGATAAGTAATGAATAATTCCGCTGGTAATCAGTGTTAAAAATAACGTTCAAAATATAAAACATTCTCATGCATTTTAATCCAGCCATCCGTTTTCTACCGCACCCGTTCAAGAAGTCGCAATAATGGTAACAGGTATTTTATTTATTATTGGTTAGCTTCAGAATAACAATGTTATTAAAAAGAATAACAGACTTATTATACTCTAAAAATGTTGGTCTTACTTAAAAATGCACGCATTTAGTTGTATTCAGTGTTAAAAAATATTATATGGCTCTCATGGAAATACATTTTAAAATATTTGACTTTCCTGGCTCTCTCAGCCAAAAAGGTTCCCGAACCCTGGTATAGACTATAAAGTTCACAAACATAAAGAGGGATCCTAGTGGGTCAGGCCAGTCTTTCCTTTTCTCAAAACTAAAACTGGGGAAATGCGTAGCGTGTTCTGGGCTTCAGTACAGTGTTGATCTCCTGAAGACATGATTTTATTTCACAATTCCTTGAGAGAAAAAAAACGCCTGGTTAGGCTTTGTGTATAGCAGTATGTGTGCTGTATATAGTGGCATGACATATACCGTATTTTTCGGACTATAAGTCGCAGTTTTTTTCATAGTTTGGCCGGGCTCCAGTGCGACTTATATATGTTTTTTTCCTTTTTTATTATGCATTTTCGGCATGTGCGACTTATACTCCGATGCGACTTATACTCCGAAAAATACGGTAATCATGTCATGTGTGCCTTCCTTGGGTGAAGCCAGGGTTACAGCTATGTTGTGACATGTTGTGACATGTTGTGACATGTTAATATGCGGTTTGTTACTCATGTATGTTATGTTGCAGC
Organism: Nerophis lumbriciformis; assembly: GCF_033978685.3. Taxonomy (NCBI): domain Eukaryota; kingdom Metazoa; phylum Chordata; class Actinopteri; order Syngnathiformes; family Syngnathidae; genus Nerophis; species Nerophis lumbriciformis. Next base: position 12,043,424 of record NC_084560.2, on the reverse strand, counting down.
TATCTAAAATAGTTTTGTCAATTTGTTGTGGCCCAAAATAAATTGGCCCTTTGAAACATATCTTTGCCTTTGTGTGTTGTATGTAGACAACATTGCTTAGCAGAGTTCAGTGATGCAAATGCATGTCAAATTGATCAACAGATTAATGGGAGCCTTAAAAAAAATTAAAACAAAGAAGTAACTGAATAATTAGTTTTCACAGTAACACATTACTTTTTGGTGTAAGTAACTGAGTTAGTAACTGAGTTACTTTTTAAATAAAGTAACTAGTAACTGTAACTAGTTACTGGTTTTCAGTAACTAACCCAACACTGGTATTAACAGCTCAGAAAAGAAACTGTATAAGTAGCACAGAATTACATAACATAAATAAAATAGAAAAATATTATTTCTACTTAAAATAAATAACATAGCTGTGCAAATAATACAACATGTATCAAACTCAGATACAAAAATACATTTGCAGGCAGGCACTTTGTGATATCTCGCCTCTGATTGGCCTGTCCCTAACCAATCGTGACTCATCATGAAGGAGGAAGGGGAGAACAAGGAACACAACAAATAAGCGGCGTTTAGTAATTTTAACGTGAAATAAATTATATCGATATTTTGATATTTTTTAATTCATATCTTGCTTAAAAATATATCGATACATCTTATAAACTCGATATATCGCCCAGCCCTACTGCCACATATCGTATATATTTTAGTATGCGTCCCTCTGTGTAAAAAGTTTGGATGGGCCTCCAAAGTGAACCTTCTGGTACATGCTAGCATTGATGCATCGTGTTGTAATATGCGCGCTAACGCATACAAGACGTGGTTGTTTATTGTCATTTGACAGGTCGGTGTGTAAACCGCAGGCTCTTGATTACATCGACTTTGGGGGATTTTGTTTGGGCACAAGAGCATCTGGTTCCCATACGACTGTCAGGACTAACTTACTGCTGGCCCGCAGACCCCCGCAAATATCAGCAGCTCTCTTTAAATCGGCGCTTGGCCGAGTGCCTCCGTGAAGTCGAGCCTCGCTGATCTGCGAGATTCCCAACGCAACAATGGACGCTTCATCATACTTCACAATCAAGGCGGCCACGTTTCGCACCGCTTAGCTTATTCCAAGTGCATCCAATCCATACGCAGAAGATCACGTTTCCATACTCGTTTTCCATAATTGATTTCTGTCTTCTTCAATCTGCACATTAAATTACATCAGGCATACGCACGTTGGCTTCCAAGCCTGAATACGCCAACATTTCTCAAGAAATATTAGAAAAACACAAAGTTCTATCCATATATGTTCTACCGCTTGTCCTTTTCGAGGTCGCGGGGGATGCTGGAGCCTATCCCAGCTGCGCTTGATCCATAAAAACAGCAGCAAACTCGTCACAGGTGATTGTTTTACTAGCGATTTTTGGAGGGACACAATGGAGGATCTTTGATTAGTTTTTTTTGCAGTACATTCTGTCGTATTAATGATTTATAATCCATCCATCTTCTTCCGCTTATTCGAAGTCGGGTCGCGGGGGTAGCAGCCTAAGCAGGGAAGCCCAGACTTTCCTCTCCCCAGCCACTTCGTCCAGCTCCTCCCGGGGGATCCCAGGCCAGCCGGGAGACATAGTCTTCCCAACGTGTCCTGGGTCTTCCCCGCGGCCTCCTACCGGTTGGACGTGCCCTAAACACCTCCCTGACTAGATGCCCGAACCACCTCATCTAGCTCCTCTCGATGTGGAGGAGCAGTGGCTTTACTTTGAGCTCCCCCCGGATGGCAGAGCTTCTCACCCTATCTCTAAGGGAGAGCCCCGCCACCCAGCGGAGGAAACTCATTTCGGCCACCGTGATCTTGTCCTTTCGGTCATAACCCAAAGACCATAGGTGAGGATGGGAACGTAGATCGACCGGTAAATTGAGAGCTTTGCCTTCTGGCTCAGCTCCTTCTTCACCACAACGGATCGATACAGCGTCCGCATTACTGAAGATGCCGCACCGATCCGCCTGTCGATCTCACGACCCACTTTTCCCTCACTCGTGAACAAGACTCCTAGGTACTTGAACTCCTCCACTTGGGGCAGGGTCTCCTCCCCAACCCGGAGATGGCACTCCACCCTTTTTCAGGCGAGAACCATGGACTCGGACTTGGAGGTGCTGATTCTCATCCCAGTCGCTTCACACTCAGCTGCGAACCGATCCAGTGAGAGCTGAAGATCCTGGCCAGATGAAGCCATCAGGACCACATCATCTGCAAAAAGCAGAGACCTAATCCTGCAGCCACCAAACCAGATCCCCTCAAAGCCTTGACTGCGCATAGAAATTCTGTCCATAAAAGTTATGAACAGAATCGGTGACAAAGGGCAGCCTTGGCGGAGTCCAACCCTCACTGGAAACGTGTCCGACTTACTACCGGCAATGCGGACCAAGCTCTGGCACTGATCATACAGGGAGCGGACTGCCACAATCAGACAGTCCGATACCCCATACTCTCTGAGCACTCCCCACAGGACCTCCCGAGGGACACGGTCGAATGCCTTCTCCAAGTCCACAAAACACATGTAGACTGGTTGGGCAAACTCCCATACACCCTCAAGGACCCTGCCGAGAGTATAGAGCTGGTCCACAGTTCCACGACCAGGACGAAAACCACACTGTTCCTCCTGAATCCGAGGTTCGACTATCCGGCGTAGCCTCCTCTCCAGTACACCTGAATAGACCTTACCGGGAAGGCTGAGGAGTGTGATCCCACGATAGTTAGAACACACCCTCCGGTTCCCCTTCTTAAAGAGAGGAAGCACCACCCCGGTCTGCCAATCCAGTGGTACCGTCCCAGATGTCCACGCGATGCTGCAGAGTCTTGTCAACCAAGACAGCCCCACAGCATCCAGAGCCTTAAGGAACTCCGGGCGGATCTCATCCACCCCCGGGGCCTTGCCATCGAGGAGCTTTTTAACTACCTCAGCAACCTCAGCCCCAGAAATAGGAGAGCCCACCACAGACTCCCCAGGCACTGCTTCCTCATAGGAAGACGTGTTGGTGGGATTGAGGAGGTCTTCAAAGTATTCCCTCCACCGATCCACAACATCCGCAGTCGAGGTCAGCAGAACACCATCCTCGCCATACACGGTGTTGATAGTGCACTGCTTCTCCTTCCTGAGGCGGCGGATGGTGGTCCAGAATTGCTTCGAAGTTTTTTCTTTTTTATTAAATCAACATAAAAAACACAAGATACACTTACAATTAGTGCACCAACCCAAAAAAAACTCCCTCCCCCATTTACACTCATTCACAATCGTTCGCACAAAAGGGTTGTTTCTTTCTGTTATTAATATTTCTGGTTCCTACATTATACGGTATATCAATATAGATCAATACAGTCTGCAGGGATACAGTCCGTAAGCACACATGATTGTATTTTTCTATGACAAAAAAAAATAAAAAATTACCAAAACCCCCCCCGGGACAAATTTTCAAGTGTTGACCGGACCGCAGCTACAAAAAGGTTGGGGACCACTGATATAGATGATCTTTGACTTATGTTTTGCAGTAGTGAAGTGAAGTGAAGTGAATTATATTTATATAGCGCTTTTCTCTAGTGACTCAAAGCGCTTTACATTGTGAAACCCAATATCTAAGTTACATTTTTAAACCAGTGTGGGTGGCACTGGGAGCAGGTGGGTAAAGTGTCTTGCCCAAGGACACAACGGCAGTGACTAGGATGGCAGAAGCAGGGATCAAACCTGCAACCCTCAAGTTGCTGGCACGGCCACTCTAGCAATGGAGCTATACCGCCCCAGTATGTTCTTAAAACAGTCATATAGATGATCTTTGACTAATGTTTTTGCAGAGTGTCCTTAAAACAGTTATATAGATGATCTTAAACTAATATTTTTGCAGTGTGTCCTTAAAAACAGCACAGTGCTCCTGTCATATAGATTATATTTGAGGAATGTTCCGGCTTCTTGTTGACTTTATTCATGTGTAGCGTTTGATGAGGTAAAAGTTATACAGTCTGACAGAGTCTTGCGTTGAGGTTAAATACAAAATAAGAATAACGGTGAAGGAAGAAATCTCCTCGTCATGGCAAGCACGGACGTGCCAAAGCACACAAAGCTGTGGGTGATGTCACGGTGGCTACGTCCACTCAGTCCAATGTTTCTCAGATGCTCTTTTATTGCGTCTGTGAGGCCCAGCAATCACTTTGTCCTGCGAGGAGTAGGACATAATGTGTGTTTGACCTGCTACTGATTATGTAACATAACAGCCTCTCAGACCAAGCTTAGCTGCTTTGTCCAAATGTTAACACCTCAAACCTTTCCACCGATTGCAATCACGTCCCAACATGTACTGCACACCTCGCCACTACAGTTTCAACTACTATCATGTCTAATTCACTTCAGTCAGCCTTTTGGGTTTTATTGTTTTGTTTTTTTACCTGTCACGTTTACCCCAACGAGGCACAGCTGCAGCGTGACTACAGTAACTCTTGCATTATATAGTCGTCATTAAACTGTCATTTTGTTCACACGTTTTATAATAGTAATAGCTTCTTTTTACACTTACAATACCACTTAGAATGTTTAACAAAATGAACGAGGTGAGGTTCAACTCTGACAAGACTTCCCTTGTACAGTTTAAGACCCCCTTGTACTAGTTAAGACCCCCTCGAAAACGAGATGCCGGATCTCAAGGGGCTATCCCAGCTTCCGTGGGATGTCCAAAGTTTAAAAATTGTTTTTATTATTATATTATATTTAAAAAAAGTATTTTTAAAATCTGTCCTTTCTAATCCATTTTCTACCGCTTGTCCTATATATATATATATATATACATACATACATACATATACATACATGTATACATATATATATATATATATATGGGTGTCAGGGGGACTGCATTAGAGTGGTTTAGTGGTGTCCCCCAGGGATCTATTCTAGGCCCCATCCTGTTTGCTCTATATCTCCTCCCTCTTGGAGAGATTTTTAAGAGGCATGGAGTGTCTTATCACTTTTATGCAGACGACTGCCAAATTTATATGCCTATTTCAAAAGGCCACGGCCCCCTGACACTCCTTCTCAACTGTCTATGCCACGTCAAGGCTTGGTTAGCCCAGAATTTTTTAATAATGAATGAGGGAAAAACGGAAATTTTAGTGTTTGGTCCGGCCCTCACTGACTTGGGACCATTGCAAAATTATGTGCGTCCCAAAGTCACCAGCCTTGGCGTCACTATAGACAGCGATTTTAAACTTGACAAACAAGTCAATGGCGTTTTAAAATCGTGTTTTTATCATCTTCGTCTTTTAGCAAAGGTAAAACCGTTTTTATCTTTTAACCTTTTTGAACAAGTCGTGCATGCTTTTATTTCAAGTCGCCTGGACTACTGCAATGCACTTTATGCTGGCATTAGCCAAAAAGCTCTCTCCCGGTTGCAGTTAGTCCAGAATGCGGCAGCACGACTTTTAACAGGGGCCAGGAGACGCCAGCATATAACCCCAATCCTTGAGAGTTTGCACTGGCTCCCTGTTCATTTTAGAATTGATTTTAAAACCTTGCTGTTGGTTTTTAAAGCTTTACATGGACTGGCACCTCAGTATATCTCGGACCTCATCCAAACTTACAATCCTGCGCGCGCTCTGAGGTCCGAGAGCCAGCTCCAGCTCGTGGTGTCCAAGACGAGACTTAAAACCAGGGGAGACAGGGCCTTCTCTGTGGTCGGCCCTAAGCTCTGGAACACTCTGCCCCTCCATGCCTCCATGTTCGAACTGCTCCCACAGTGGAGTGTTTTAAGTCTCGTCTTAAGACCCACTTTTATTCTCTGGCTTTTAACACTACGTGAGTTGTGTGGTCCTCTGTGTTTTTAAAATTTTGCTTTTTGCTTTCTATTTACTGTTTTAATTGGTTTTACCCTTTGAAATTGTTTTTAATCATATTTATTTTATATTGTTTTTAATTGTGTTTAATATTGTTGTGCAGCACTTTGGAAACATTTTGTTGTTTAAATGTGCTATATAAATAAAGTGGATTGGATTGGATTGGATATATATATACAAACCCCGTTTCCATATGAGTTGGGAAATTGTGTTAGATGTAAATATAAACGGAATACAATGATTTGCAAATCATTTTTGAACCACATTCAGTTGAATATGCTACAAAGACAACATATTTGATGTTCAAACTGATAAAAAAAATTTTTTTTGCTAATAATCATTAATTTTAGAATTTGATGCCAGCAACACGTGACAAAGAAGTTGGGAAAGGTGGCAATAAATACTGATAAAGTTGAGGAATGCTGATCAAACACTTATTTGGAACATCCCACAGGTGAACAGGCAAATTGGGAACAGGTGGGTGCCATGATTGGGTATAAAAGTAGATTCCATGAAATGCTCAGTCATTCACAAACAAGGATGGGGCGAGGGTCACCACTTTGTCAACAAATGCGTGAGCAAATCAACGTGGCTTCATAGTATATAAGAGTGCGGGTACTAGACTGGCCTGCCTGTAGTCCAGACCTGTCTCCCATTGAAAATGTGTGACGCATTATAAAGCCTAAAATACCACAACGGAGACCCCCGGACTGTTGAACAACTTAAGCTGTACATCAAGGAAGAATGGGAAAGAATTCCACCTGTGAAGCTTAAAAAATGTGTCTCCTCAGTTTCCAAACGTTTACTGAGTGTTGTTAAAAGGAAAGGCCATGTAACACAGTGGTGAACATGCCCTTTCCCAACTACTTTGGCACGTGTTGCAGCCATGAAATTCTAAGTTAATTATTATTTGCAAAAAAAAAAAGAAAGTTTATGAGTTTGAACATCAAATATCTTGTCTTTGTAGTGCATTCAATTGAATATGGGTTGAAAAGGATTTGCAAATCATTGTATTCCGTTTATATTTACATCTAACACAATTTCCCAACTCATATGGAAACGGGGTTTGTATATATATATATATATATATATATATATATATATGTATATATGTGTATATATATATATGTATATATATATATATATATACTGTATATATATGTATGTATATATATTAGGGGTGTAACGGTACGTGTATTTGTATTGAACCGTTTCGGTACGGGGGCTTCGGTTCGGTCCGGAGGTGTACCGAACGAGTACACCTTCGGACTGAACAATTAAGTAGCGTAGCGCACGTTGTGTAAACAATTTTTTGCATTCGAATTTTATGAGCTGAATTTTTTTACATCAAATTATGCTGATCATTTATTATTATGCTTGCGTTTCAAAATTCAGTGTATAAAATTGTGCTGCTTCAAAACGTAAGACCCACTTTTGGTAATTTAAGATTGAAGCAATCGATCTTGTCTTAGAACCAGCCAATGAGGTGTCAAATTTGAAGTCACGTGACAGCAGCAAAAATGCAGTTTATAATAATACAACATAATAAACATTTCAATGCGGCCCACTGAATGTTTTCAAGCTATAGAAATGATACCAATGGTTAGATTTTGCCCTTTTGAGTGACATACGGGTTACCACGGTAACTTTAAGAACTACGTCATAGCAGCTCCATGCAGACCAGACACTAAGCTGAGTGGGCGGGGTTTATTTACACAGCAGCAAGCCTGAGACACGAGTGTCAGACATAAGCAGATTTCTACAACAAAGTTCTGCAGAAAAGTGACATTATATCAAATATGTGGAGGTTTTTTTACTCTTTGCATTTGTTTTGCTGTGTTTGTTGAATCTTTGTTGTTCTTATTTATAAATGGTTGATTTATATAGGCTAGTAAGGTAAAGTTTTGTACCTTGTTGGTAGGCTCCTTCGTCCCTGTTGACAGTCTTTGGGGCCCGCTTCCTGATTTCAACCGCCTCTTTGATCCACCGATGGAATTTGTTGCTTTCCATTCTAATTACCTTTGCTGCCTCCCAGTTCATTAGATGGTTTTCCCTCTTGCAGTGGTCTGAAAGGGCAACATTTTACCTTACTAGCCTATATAAATTAACCATTTATAAATACACATTAGTAGGCTAAATGAACATCTTCAACATACTTTGTTGTTCTTGCTCGATTATAAAAAATGTCGATCATGGTCTGAAGTAGAGGAGCAATGTTCATAAAATTCTCCAAATTCTGTGTTTTATTGTTCATAGTTATTATTGTAAATCCCACATTCTGTATTTTCATGTACATTCTGAGTCTTATTCAATAAAAAAATTAAATTAAATTCAGTTTTTGAGATAGTCTGCCTTAACATTTTTAGTATTAGTCATTAATGTGTGAGTGTTTGTACCATCGTGTGATCAGCTTTTATCCTTTTTTGCAGAATTTGGGGATTTGTGTCACTAATGCACAGCAAGCTCCACTGTTGAAAGTGTTCATAAAAAGGAATCCAAGCACATACAGCAGATTACTTGGCCTCGCTACGTGGAGTGCTGCATAACCTGCCTCTTTGTGAGACCCGTGTCACGTGACTTCAAACTTGACACCTCATTGCCTCCTTGGCAACACATTTTTCTGCACTGAATTTTTTTTACACTGAATTGTCCTACACACAATTTTTAAAACACACGCATTTTGCCAACAATTTTTTTCACTGAAATTGTCAGCATAATTTGATGTAAAAAAATCAGTTCACAAAATTCAAATGCAAAAAATCAAGTTACATAAATTCAGTGTAAAAAAAACTTTTGTTATAAAGACACAAATTAATCTCCATAATTAGCGCATTCAACACACATTACACACGTGCATTAAATCTTCGTCATTTTTTCATTAAAATTATTTGTTTTTATAGCTCAGCTTCTTTTTACACTTGCATGACAATTAAGTTAAAAAATTACACATCTGTGGCCTGCTTTCAGTTCGGCCTTTCTTTTTACACTTATGACACTTTTTTTTTTTAGAGGACATGAGCTGTGTTTTTTTTTATACTTTTTTTTTTTTTACATTTAATGATTGGCAGCAATTAGCTTCTTTGTACACGTGTATGACTGTCAATAGAATGTCACTTAAAACCTTGCCTGTATTGTTCATGGTGCTTTTACCACAGCAGCCTTGGAACGGATGATCTGCGCTTTCAGAATTTGCTGTTGGAAAGAGTTTTGAAATTCAAGCCCTGTGTTCTGATTTTACGAATTTTGGCTAGTGACTTTTAAAATGCAAACTATCACAGCAGAAAGACCGTCTTGGGAATAATGATATTAAGAATATAGCTACTATTATAATTATAGTTATGATAATACCTGGTATTTTCTAAGCCTCTTTGACTCGTGTCCATATTAGTTCTGTCCTCTCGACCTCGAACACTGTTCTTATTAACGGAGCAGACTATTACGTAATCTTTTCAGTACGCCGCATGCTTTATGGAATGACATCACTGCTCCACCACTAGAAGTTATCAGTCTTTGTTGGTTCTGTCAAACATAATAACAACAACCTGGTCTGGATCTAAACCACAGTTTTGGACTGGAGAAAGCATGTGGTGCAAGGATCCAGACCAAAAACAACCTCCTGCAGGGTTTCACATGTTTCTATGTTGCTAGCTCGCAGCTGCCCCGTCGCTCTCTTTGCTTCATTGGCGAGAAAGAATTGTAAGAACTAGACAGTTCTTGTGGAGAACAGTCAAAAAAGCCCTCACGTTGCCAGCGTCTGACATGACTGTACCGCCAAAAAACACTCGTTGTTGCTTTAGCTGCTCAAAAACGTCAGCACGTCTACCTCCTGTGTTGCCAATTGCTGCGATTGGAAGACAAAACTACAAAAAATCAGACAAACAATTGTGAGAAAAAAAAAACCTTTAGCCCCAAAAATAACACTCACAGTGAGTCCACTTTTTCACCTAGAAGAAGACACTTTTTGGGCTTCATCGTTTTGGTAGCCAACTTGCAACACTCATATATATACAGTATATATATATATATATATATATATATATATATATATATATATATATATATATATATATGTATATATACCATCTGCCAGAAAGCCAGGATTCCAGGTTTTCCTAGTTGCGTAGAGCATGCTTATATGATTTGGGAACAGATCCAGACCATTAAGAGGGAGAAGAAAGATCTGCACATCATATGGTTAGATCTAGCCAATGCCTATGGGTTGAGTCTATGAGCAGGTGTGGCACTGGCCACACCTGCTCATAGACTCCATCCATCCATCCATCCATTTTCTAGCGCTTGTCCCTTTCGGGGTCGCGGGGGGTGCTGGACTATGCCATGGAATTCTTTACATCCCAGACAACATCAGGACCATGATCAAGATCTACTTCCAGGACATGCACATGCGCCTTGCACTGAAGAAGGTGACCACTGGCTGGCAACAATTGGAGGTAGGGATCGCAATGGGATTCCATTTCCCCCATCCTTTTCGTGGCAGCTTTCGAGGTCATCCTGATCGGAGCAAGGCAGGTGTCCGGCTGCCTGCAGGCCAGAGGCTCCCGCCCCTAAGGAGCTATATGGACGACATCACCTGCCTGCTACGAACCGCCCCATGCACATCTAGGCTGCTTAAGAGGCTGGATGAGCTGATCACTTGGGCCAGGATGAAGTTCAAGCCTCAAAAGTCAAGGTGCCTCTCAATGCGAAAGGGGGAGAGAAACGACAGAGTCACCTTCACCATCAGCGGAGAAGACATCCCACGCATTGTGGATCAACTCATCCGAAGCCTGGGAAGACTCTATACACCGGACATGGAAAAAAATCATCCTCCGGCAGCTTTCAGAGGGCCTGGCCGAGATCGATGCAAGCCAGCTACCTGGGAAGTACAAGATGTGGTGTTACCACTTCACCCTGTACCCAAGGATGATGTGGCCTCTGAAGCTATGCGAAGTCACGTCATCAGCCGTAAGCCGGATGGAAGCAAAAGCCAACTCTTTCATCCGAAAATGGCTTGGCCTGCCACAGTGCTTCTCAGCTGCTGGCCTGTATGGATGGAACTCACTCCACCTACCCCTGAAGTCTATCACCCTGGGCTACAGGCAGGAGAAGGCAAGGCTGGTGATGGAGCTAAGGGACTCCTCCGACAGGGCAGTGGCGGATACAAATGCCAGAGTCGAGACTGGAAGGAAGTGGAGAGCCAAGGAGGAGGTCCAGAAGGCGATTGGGAAAGACACCAAGGAGTGTAACAGGCCGGGCAGGCCTTGGATGGATCTGTATATAACATATATAAATACATATGTATGTGTGTGTGTGTGAGTGTATATATATATATATATATATATATATACATATATAAATATATATATATATGTGTGTGTATATATATATATGTATACACACATATATATATACACACATATATATGTATATATGTATACACACACACACACACATATATATATATATATATATATACACACGCACATATATTTTTATAATGTATATATATATTGTATATATATATATATATATGTATGTATATATATGTGTATATATATTTATGTGTATATATATATATATGTATATATATATACATATATATATATATATATATACATATATATATATATATATATATATATATATACATACATATATATATATATATATACACATACATACATATATATATATATACACATACATACATACATACATATATATATATATACACATACATACATACATACATATATATATATATATATATATATATATATATATATATATATATATATATATATATATATATATATATATATATATATATATATATATATGTAAATATACACACACTTTTTTTTACAGACTTTTGTTTTTACTCTTTTCATTAAATGGTAATATTTGTAAAAAAGAAAAAAAAAACAATTACGTATGAACAATAGCATACGGGTCGAACTTGCCTTTATCGTTAAGGTCATGACGCAATAAGCTGAATGAGGCTGACACATTTGTTACTGGATACTTTCTAATAGTCTCCCTTGGAGACTTAGTACGGGTAAGTAATACGCAACTATATTATTTGATACTTGTTTATATTGACAAATATGCTGTTTTAGAATGTACTAATCTTCAATTAAGGACACTTTGCTGTTGTGTAGTTGCTAGCTCCTAGTAACATAAAGCTTACCATGTCAACAAAATACCAACTTTGTGCGCTTATTAGAGGACCCTTAAATTTTAACTGGCTGTCCAGCTTTGCAAAGTTAACGTGGGAGCGTTTAGATGCAAGCCGATATATTTCAATAGTTTTTTTTCCTGATATCAGATCGAAGTCCGATATCAGTATCGGATCAGGACACTAAGAATGTTAAAAATTAAGATGCTAATCACCTTTGCGGTTTGAAAAAAAAGTTACGACAGAAGGGTTTTTAACCGATTTTTATAAGATTTGATACTGAACACTGTTCAACCCTCTCACAGATTTCTTTTCTATTTCCATTGTTATGTTATGGAGAAAATTGTGTTTAAATCCGAACAAATCAGGATCGTACTTTGAGGTGCTACTGTATTTGATATTTAGACTAAATATTTGTTGTAAACATTAATTTTTTATACAAACCCCGTTTCCATATGAGTTGGGAAATTGTGTTAGATGTAAATATAAACGGAATGCAATGATTTGCAAATCATTTTCAACCCATATTCAGTTGAATATGCTACAAAGACAACATATTTGATGTTCAAACTGATAAACATTTTTTTTTGTGCAAATAATCATTAACTTTAGAATTTGATGCCAGCAACACGTGACAAAGAATTTGGGAAAGGTGGCAATAAATACTGATAAAGTTGAGGAATGCTCATCAAACACTTATTTGGAACATCCCACAGGTGAACAGGCAAATTGGGAACAGGTGGGTGCCATGATTGGGTATAAAAGTAGATTCCATGAAATGCTCAGTCATTCACAAACAAGGATGGGGCGAGGGTCACCACTTTGTCAACAAATGCTTGAGCAAATTGTTGAACAGTTTAAGAAAAACCTTTCTCAAGCAGCTATTGCAAGGAATTTAGGGATTTCACCATCTACGGTCCGCAATATCATCAAAGGGTTCAGAGAATCTGGAGAAATCACTGCACGTAAGCAGCTAAGCCCGTGACCTTCGATCCCTCAGGCTGTACTGCATCAACAAGCAACATCAGTGTGTAAAGGATATCACACATGGGCTCAGGAACACTTCAGTAACCCACTTTCAGTAAATACAGTTGGTCGCTACATCTGTAAGTGCAAGTTAAAACTCTCCTATGCAAGGCAAAAAACGTTTATCAACAACACCCAGAAACGCCGGCGGCTTCGCTGGGCCTGAGATCATCTAAGATGGACTGATACAAAGTGGAAAAGTGTTCTGTGGTCTGACGAGTCCACATTTCAAATTGTTTTTGGAAACTGTGGACGTCGTATCCTCCGGACCAAAGAGGAAAAGAACCATCCGGATTGTTAGAGGCGCAAAGTTGAAAAGCCAGCATCTGTGATGGTATGGTTTCCAAATACACAGGACAAGATGTTAAAATACAGAGTGCCACCTCCTACCTCCCGTGTTGAAAACTTAAAGACACTGACTTATTATCTATGTTGCTGCAGGCTGGGCAGACGCATCATTAGGGTTTTCAAGTGGGCTCCTACTCTCATGGACGTTTCGCTGACTGGGCCCACGACGCCTCAAGTAGGTTCAGCGGTGCATTTTGGCATCCCAGAAGCACCTCCCTCTGCATCTGACCAGCCTCAGCATGAGTAATGATTTATTTTGGTGACCAGTTGGGGTCTTTCCTCTTTAGCCAGAGCCACTGGCTGCGTCGCTCTGCCACAGACGATGTTTCCTTTATGGCCTGACGTAGAGCTTGACCGCCAACTCCCAGGTCCCTCATCAGCTTTATTGTTGATGTTGCCACAAAGCCCCGACATCTAACTTATACAGGGCAGACTTGTGTTCTCCAGCCTCGCCGTTCAGCCTCTGCAGCAAACTCTGCATACCGGAGCTTTTTCCGCTCAAAAGCTTCCTCCACCGCATCCTCCCAAGGGACTGTGAGTTCAATGAAGTACACAATGTGCTGGGAGTTGGACCACAGGACTAGGTCAGGCCGCAAGTTAGTAATTGCTATCTCTGGTGGAACGATCAGTTTCTTATACACGTCCACCAGCATCTGCCAGTCCCGGGTTACCTCCAGCTGTTCCAACCTGGGCCTTGATGGTGTCTTTCGTTGCCTTTGTTCCCCCTCTCTAACAAAGGCAACTGGCATATTCAGGATGGGTGTCCTGGGTGGCAAGGAGTTGTTGGTTGTTCTCCTGCTTTCCAGGGTTGCTACCAAGCATTTGAGTACTTCGTTGTGTCTCCAGGTGTATCGTCCTTGGGAGAGGCTCACTTTACACCCAGTAAGGATGTGTCTGAGTGTAGCTGGTGTTGAGCACAGGGGGCATGATGGATCTTCACCCAGGCATTGGTTGAGGTTGTTGGGGGTGGGAAGGACATCATAGGTTGCTCGAAGTAGAAAACTTACCCTACTTGATTCCATCTCCCATATGTCCCTCCAGCTGATCTTTCGTTTCTCCACCCCTTCCCACCTTGTCCACTGGCCCTGCTTAGCTTGCGCCACAGCCTTGGCATATCTATTCGACTCTTCCTGTCGACGGACCTCGGCCATGAGCAGCAGAGGATGCCTTATTCCAGGAAGGTCGTGTCTCTCCAAGTCCCAATCCGGCTTTTCCATGCTGGACTTGGCCCACGATGTCAGCGTGGTGAAGAGCAGATTTTGCCTGATGTACTGCGTTCTTAGCTGACCATTTCTTCCCTGCTGTCAGATTTGGGGCAGGAGCTCGGACCACAGTATCCTTCGACTCTGTTAGGGTCATCTCGAGCCTCACTTTGGAGCATTCGGGACTGTTGTGCTATGATTATCACCGAAACCTGGCTTCACCCGGAAATACCCGATGCTGGCATGCAGCTAGCCGGACGCACTCTGCTCCGCCGGGACAGAACTAAGGACTCCGGTAAGAGCAGAGGAGGGGGGCTCTGTATCTACGTGCATGAGAACTGGTGCAACAACGGGACAATCACTAAACAGCACTGTTGCCCGGACGTGGAGTACATGTCTGTTAGATGTCGGCCTTTTTTTCTCCCGAGAGAGCTGTCTGTTGTTATCATCACGGCTGTGTATATTCCACCGGACGCCAAAGTAAACACAGCGCTCTCTCTTCTGCTGAACACCGTCAATGAACAGCAGCGGGCCCACCCCGACGGTGTTCATATCATAGCAGGGGATTTTAATAAGGCCAATCTGAAGACTGTACTCCCTAAGTTCTACCAGCACGTGAAGTGTTCTACAAGGGGCAAGAACACCCTGGACCACGTGTATACCAACATAAAGCACGCGTACAGAGCTACACCCCTCCCCCAGCTTGGACAGTCAGACCATCTTTCCCTCCTGCTCTCTCCTACCTACACCCCCATCAGACGCCAGGCCAGGCCTATCACAAAGACTGTTATGACCTGGCCTGACGATGCACTCCCCAAACTTCAGGACTGCTTCCAACACACAGACTGGGACCTCTTCCAACAACAGGAGCTGGAGACAGCCACAGGAACGGTGCTGGACTACATAAAGTTCTGCATCGGGAATGTGACTGTGGAAAAAACCATCCGGGTTTACCCCAACAAGAAACCCTGGATGACCAGCCAGGTCCGCACACTCCTCAGGGCCCGCGACGCAGCCTTCAGGTCAGGGGACAGGGCACTGTACAGTGTTGCTAGAGCCGACCTGAAGAGAGGGATCAAAAAAGCAAAGGCGGACCACAGGAGGTGCATAGAGTCCCATCTGTCCAGCAAAAACTCACGGGAGGTGTGGCGGGGCATTCATGACATCACGAACTTCAGAGGCTGCAATATGACAACTGCGGATCAGAGTGCGACACTGGCAGAGGAGCTTAACTGTTTCTTTGCCCGTTTCGAAACCCCCCAGCGACACTCATCTGCTCCAGCCCTGCCCCCGCCCCCACCGGGCTCCGGCGCCACTCCACTCACTGTACAGGAGCACAGTGTCAGACGAGTGCTCCTGGCTGTGAACCCCAGGAAGGCTACCGGACCAGACGGAGTACCTGGAAAGGTGCTCAGGACGTGCGCCCACCAGCTCGCTCCCCCCCTCACCAGGATCTTCAACCTCTCCCTGGCTCAGGCAGTCATCCCATCCTGCCTGAAGTCATCTACAATAATCCCGGTGCCGAAGAAGTCTCCCATCACCAGCCTGAATGATTACCGACCAGTGGCCCTCACTCCGGTAATCATGAAGTGCTTCGAGCGACTTGTTCTCCAGCACATCAAGGACCATATCCCTCCAGACTTCGACCCCCACCAGTTCGCATACCGGGCGAACAGGTCCACAGAGGACGCTATCGCTGTTGCTCTCCACTCTGCTCTGAACCACCTGGAGCAGCAGCAGAGCTACGTCCGGATGCTCTCTGTGGACTATAGCTCTGCCTTCAATACAATAATCCCGGACAGACTCTGCAATAAACTGGACACTCTTGGCCTTCCCCCTCTCACAAACGCCTGGATAAGGGACTTCCTAACGGACCGACCCCAGAATGTGATACTTGGCCCGCACCTCTCATCCTCCCGCACGCTGAGCATCGGCTCCCCACAGGGCTGTGTGCTGAGCCCCCTCCTCTACTGCCTTTACACCCATGACTGCAGTCCGGCCCACAGTGACAACCATACCGTCAAGTTCGCCGACGATACCACAGTGGTCGGGCTCATCTCCAGGGGTGACGAGGCTGCCTACAGAGAGGAGGTCCTGAAGCTGACGGCCTGGTCTTCGGAGAACAACCTCGCTCTCAACACCAGCAAGACCAGAGAGATCATCGACGACTTCAGGAGGAGCAGCACCGACCCTGCCCCCCTCTACATCAACGGCGAGCGTGTAGAGAGGGTCCACACCTTCAGGTACCTTGGAGTCCACATCTCTAATGACTTCTCCTGGACAGTCAACACCACATCAATCATCAAGAAGGCTCAGCAGCGGCTACACTTCCTTAGAGTCCTCGGGAAGTACAACCTGAAGCCTGACCTGCTGCTGACCTTCTACCGCTCGTCCATCGAGAGCCTGCTGACCTACTGTATTACGGTATGGTACGGCAGCTGCACTGCAGCAGACAGGGAGAGGCTGCAAAGAGTGGTCAAGACGGCTCAGAAGATCATCGGCCGCCCTCTCCCCTCTGTGACGGACATCTACACCTCCCGCTGCCTCAACAGAGCCAGTGCCATCATCAAGGACAGCACCCACCCTGGCTCTGACCTGTTCCACCTGCTGCCCTCTGGGAAGCGCTACAGGTGCATTAAAACCAAAACAAACAGGCTAAAGAACAGCTTCTTCCCCAGGGCCATAACCATCCTGAACGGACTGCCCCATTGTCCCTCATAACTGCCTTCTCTTCGGTGCAATAACCCATTCCACCAACCACCCTGTTTTTGTTTTTGTTTTTTTCATGTATATATTCATTTCACACCATATTCATTGCACTTCTACATTTTTTATATTTTTATATATTTGCACATTGTTTTTCTAGCATGCACACATCGCACTGTATGGAATGGCCTCAATCTCGTTACCTTGCGTAATGACAATAAAGCTGATTCTGATTCTGATTCTGATTTGAACTCCTCTGTCAGGCTAGAGAGAGGCAGTTCGAGTAATCCATGACCATACAGGCCGATGCTGCTCAGGCATCGAGGGACACCTAGCCACTTTCTAACGTAAGAGCTGATTGTTCTTTCCATTTTCTCCACTCTGGTGAGGGAGATACCATACATGGTTAGTGGCCACACGAGGCGGGGTAGTAACCCGAACTGGAGGCACCAGATTTTCAGCTTGCCAGGCAACATAGATCTGTCAATGTTCTTCAGACCTTTGGTGACTCCTTGCCTTAGCTTGTCTGCTTGCTCAGTGTCCTTCAGATTTGAGTCATACCACCTTCCCAGGCTCTTAATTGGCTTCTCTGACACAGTTGGAATGGGTTCTTCACCAGTGAGAAACCTTGGTTCTGTCAGTTTGCCTCTGATGATGAAGATGCTTCTTGATTTTGAGGCCTTGAATTTCTTTCTGGCCCCAGTGATATTCTCATGAAGCTTCCCTAGTAGGCGCCTGCCAAGCCACGTGTTACATCAACGTGGCTTCATAGTAAAAGAGTGCGGGTACTAGACTGGCCTGCCTGTAGTCCAGACCTGTCTCCCATTGAAAATGTGTGGCGCATTATGAAGCCTAAAATACCACAACGGAGACCCCCCGACTGTTAAACAACTTAAGCTGTACATCAAGCAAGAATGGGAAAGAATTCCACCTGAGAAGCTTGAAAAATGTGTCTCCTCAGTTTCCAAACGTTTACGTTTACGTTAACACAATTTCCCAACTCATATGGAAAGGGGGTTTGTAATAAAGCAATAATCCAAATAATGATTTAATATATATGTCCAATCATTTTAGTAATATAAAGACAATGTGGAACATTCACAAAACACAGATTTATTTCACTTGTGGCCTTTAGAGATGACATTTAAAAAAATCCCAAATGTAGTGTCCAAACATGAGGATGTACTGTAGAGTCACAGGAAGATCATCATAACTTGAAAAATCTGCTCTTTCTGACTTACGTCCACTGGCAGCAATGATGTCTTCTATCTACAAAGACATGATGGAGACCCTCCGTGACTCATCATCATCTTCCCTTTTTACGAGGCTCCTAAACCAGGCTTTCTTTGTCAGTCCCGCATATTCAGCAGTGTTTCCCCTGCTGAATATGTTGGAAATCTGTTTCACTGTACGACCATCGCACACTAACAGAAGACGCATCTGTACCGTATAAATCATCCTCACACAGCCGTTGGGCCTCGTAAGCGACAAGAGAAAAGCCCTTGGCAGTGAGCACCGCTGAAGGACAGAAATTTAAGCTGCGATGCATCATTTCTAATCCGAGTTGTCCTCTGAGAGAGACTTGGAAATGAGACAAGGTCAAAACGTGTCTAATGTTTAGTTTGTGCACGTGCACTTTGGGCGTGCTCTGGTGATTTGGGGAACGTCGGCCTTATTGTGACTATTTTCACTACAGCTGCTTAACAGAACCCTGACAGGATGTTAAAAGAAGAGTGACATTGACTCGGGGGCGCCCACAGGATGAGGGGTAAAAAAGATGCGTATTTGTGCACAGCAGGTAAAGATATGAGTGTCAGATGGGCATATCTTAGCCATCTTAGCCGACTCACCTGACGACAATGAATGATGTTTTAAAAAAAATCCATCAAAATATTTGGAAATATACAGTAATAAAGTAATATAAAAATATCCCAAAAATTTATTTAAGTGGTAATATTACAGGAGGGGATCAGGGTTTGGGGAAATCACACGGCAAAAAGGTAATAATACTGTATAGCGATCTTAATGGGAAAATGCTTACTATTAAGAGGTGTCCTAATCAGAGGTGGGTAGAGTAGCCAGAAATTGTACTCAAGTAAGAGTACTGTTACTTTAGAGATTTATTACTCAAGTAAAAGTAATGAGTAGTCACCCAAATATTTACTTGAGTAAAAGTAAAAAGTATGTTGTGAAAAAACTACTCAAGTACTGAGTAACTGATGAGTAACATACACACACATATCATATATATATATATATATATATATATATATATATATATATATATATATATATATATATATATATATATATATATACACATATATACACATACATTGATATATACAGTATATCATTTATATTTATTTATTTTGCCGTTTTTGTTTACATGTTTAAGGTGTTTTAATGAATATACAAGCATGTTTAACACATATAGATTCCTTTCTTTCATGTTGACAAGAATATAAGTTGGTGTATTACCTGATTCTGATGACTTGCATTGATTGTAATCAGACAGCAGTGCTTAACGTCCACGTTTTCAAATGCAGGAGAAAAAAAGTTCCTCCTTTCTGTCTAATACCACATGAAAGTGGTTGGTTTTTGGTATCTTATTTGTCCAGCTTCCATATTCGTTTTCACACACTTTACAAGAAATACATTGGCGGCAAATTCCGTAGCTTGCTAGCTTGTTTGCGCTGGCTTTCGGAGACTCTTATTTTGAAAGCGCAGGCGCGATGGAGCGGCACTTTTATTGTGAAGACAGGAACTGTGCAGTCAGTCTTTAGGCTTGTGACAGGATGTACGTTTGAAATAAAAAAGTGTCTTTTTTCCTTCACACTTTTGATTGATTGATTGAAACTTGTATTAGTAGATTGCACAGTACAGTACATATTCCGTACAATTGACCACTAAATGGTAACACCCCAATAAGTTTTTCAACTTGTTTAAGTCAGGTCATGTGACCGCCTGGCTCTGTTTGATTGGTCCAACGTCACCAGTGACTGCATCTGATTGGTGGAACGGAGTCTAACGTCACTAGTGACTGCATTTTATTGGTGGAACGGAATGAAACGTCACCAGTAACGCAGGCACTTTGAAGGTCTGTCTGACAGACCAAAACAAACAAAGCGTGCATTAACAGATCGATAAAAATTAGTAGCGAGTAGCGAGCTGAATGTAGATAAAAGTAGCGGAGTAAAAGTAGCGTTTCTTCTCTATAAATATACTCAAGTAAAAGTAAAAGTAAGTTGCATTAAAACTACTCTTAGAAGTACAATTTATCCCAAAAGTTACTCAAGTAGATGTAACGGAGTAAATGTAGCGCGTTACTACCCACCTCTGGTCCTAATACAAGTTTTTCACTCCCGGTACTGTACCAATATTGATCTGATTTGATTAATATTGTATGATCAACTGAAATTAGTCAAACAGAGACCAACGGTAGGTATAAAAAACACTTACCTAAACATTAACTGTTTGGAATGGTTTTATGCTGCCTTTGAAGTGGAATGGTAATTTTTTTTGTCGACACTTAATTTGAGATGCAAGCAGATATAATTTGGTGTTGTTTTTATGCTGATATCGGACCAATATCTGATATCAATATTGGATTGGGACACCCTAATACACTGCATGACGGCGCATAAGCCATACTTGCCAACCTTGAGACCTCCGATTTCGGGAGGTGGGGGGTGGGGAGTGGGGGCGTGGTCGGGGGGGTGGGGCGGGGCGTGGTTGGGGGCGTGGTTAAGAGGGGAGGAGTATATTGACAGCTAGAATTCACCAAGTATTTCATACATATATATATATATATATCTACATCCTGAAAATATGCAAACAAATCTGTGTTTAGATAATTGATACTTCAAACTTGCATAAATATAACATGAATATAAGATAACTTATAATAATTAAATATGGTCATTTTAAATGAAATATTTTGATAATTTAAAATTAATTATTTCAAATATGTTTATTTTAATGTACCGGTATAATTCTATGGCTGGATGTAATAAGGAGTCAGAAAAAAATACAAATAAAAATACAATTAATTTTGATGTTTTTAGCAAAATATAGTAAACATTTATTTCGTTTTTTTTATTTTTTATTAATAAATATATTTATTTGTAGGTAAGATAAACATAATAATACAATTTATCTCTAGTCTGGATGATTTAGTTCTTGTCACCCTGTTGTCCTCCCGTCGTGAAAAAAGGCTGTCCTCACTAAGGTCCGCATGGAGCTGGAGGGGGCGTGGCCTCCAGCTCCGGCTGAAAATCGGGAGATTTTCGGGAGAATATTTGTCCCGGGAGGTTTTTGGGTGAGGCGCTGAATTTCGGGAGTCTCCCGGAAAATTCGGGAGGGTTGGCAAGTATGGTATAAGCGATCATGGGGCCAAAGACATTTTTATAAAGAAGGTGAGAAACACTATTGAATCCACAAGAGAACCTGGCGTCCGCCAACATAAATAACACGTTTGCTTATCCATTTCATTCAGAATTTAGATACACTGTCACATTTCACAAAGTTTTCTACATGTTAAACTATAGTTATTTTCTATAAAATGTGTTTTCTGTTCATATTTATTGGTTTTACATTATTTCTTATGGGAGAAAGTTCATACGAATTGGTCTCCTTCTGACCTTTTGGAAAGGTACCGAGGTACCTGCACTGTACATTTACAGTAAGAGAGCTGAGAACGTTTGCACATCCTGGTCTTGATACACGTGAAAGATCATGCTTGTTGCTGCCAATCAATTTTTTTTTTGTCTGATTTTCACCTGGCGTGTTAACTGATTCGTCGTTGTGGCCTAAGCACAGCACGACATAGCTGTCTTCTTGTGGAGAACAATAGCAGAGAAGTGGTGCCTGGAGTTACAGCAGGTGTTACCTGAGGCGTTCAAATTTATTTTCACTGGAAACTATTTTAATGGGAAACACAGCAAGGAATGATAAAAAAGAAAAAAGAAAAAAGAAAAAAGAAAAAGAGAAATATTTGAGAACTTCCCTCTTTTCCAGGACTAATTAAGACGCCGGCTGCTTTCTGTCAGGAAGGGAATAGTGGCTTTAGAACACCTGCAGCACATTTCTGCACATAACCTTCAAGGCAGCTCTCTGTTGCTGGAGTTATGTAACAAAAGGCTGCTGGATAAAATGCATGAAATTAAACAAACATCAAGCAGTAACATGGTCATTAGAGTGCTGGGCCTTGGAGAACACGCCCATATGCTGCACAACCACGACTATTCCACCATTGAAATACCTTAGCATACAACTTTTCTGGGCTGCGCCGGATGTTTCGACAACAACATTCATTGATCTTCTGCAAGAGCAACTCAACGAGGTGTGTTATTAAACAGTCGCCCATTGTGTCACACTGCATGAAGCACATTTTTACAGGAACGCTGTGATTTTTGGGGACATGCAGCAAAAACATTTGCCAAAGATCCCCTGGGTGAGAGAGTGGCCTCTAAATAACACGAACACTGCTGATTTTAAATAATCGTTCGTTAAAAAAGCTAGACAAAATTCCTCTATATGTCAAGAGTACGTGGTGTTTTTAAAAACAAGAAAAAGTGTGGCAAAGATCTTTGCTAAGACAGTGTTCTGCTGTTTTTAAGCACCCAATGCAAAATCACAAACCAAAGATCCTTCAGTGCTTTGTTGTTTTGAAGAACATGCTG